>NC_092718.1:11428961-11454650 GCF_047496885.1 Scyliorhinus torazame
GAAACCGTAACCTTGCTTGACTGGGTCAATGAGCAAGATGTCGGGTAAATGGGATATGGTGAGAGTTAAGATAATGGCAGCAGAGTGTTGGATCAGCTCAAGTTTGAGGAGGGTGGAAGAACCCAGAGATAACAAAGACCTGGATCTATTTGTTATTGAGTACAATTGAGATAAACTTAACAGAAATGTCTTGTCTTGCATCTCCTTCAACGCTTTTTAAAAAAAACCTTTAACTTCCTAACTCGAGATAAATCCAAGTAATTGCTAGAAATGTACAGTGACAAGAAATTGTAGTTTAGGGGCTTGTTTGTGGATCCCTTTGAAGAATTTTGATGAAGGGCAAAGAGATTTCTCTGTGTCATTGCTATCATGTTTATTTTTAATTTAGAGTACCCAATTGTTTTTTTCCCCCAATTAAAAGGGGCAATTTAGTATGCCCTAACCTGCACATCTTTGGGTTGTGGGGGTGAAACCCACGCAGATACGGGGAGAATGTGCAAACTTCACTAGGACAGTGACCCAGGGCCGGGATTCGAACCTGGGTCCTCAACGCCATAGTCCCAGTGCTAACCACTGTGCCACGTGACGCCCATTGTTATCATGTTTTACAGACTGGATGGGCAGCACGGTGGCGCAGTGGTTAGCACAGCTGCCTCACGGCGCTGGGGCCCCAGGTTTGATCCCGGCCTTGGGTCACTGTCCGTGTGGAGTTTGCACATTCTCCCTGTGTCTGCGTGGGTTTCGCCCCCACAACCCAAAAGATGTGCAGGCTAGGTGGATTGGCCACGCTAAAATTGCCCCTTAATTGGAAAAAATGAAATGGGAACTCTGAATCTTTTAATATATACAAAATGTTTTACAGATTGTAGTGGGCCTGCTGTTTTTTTTTTAACCAACGTTTTGTTTATCGTTTTCACTTCCATGTGTGTATTGGTTTTCTTGCATCCAAGTGTTTTTCAGAGAATTATAAAATGATACGACTCAGAAGGAGGACATTTGGCCCATCGTCTCTATGCTGGCTGGCTGAAACAACTTTGCAGGGCCCTGGAAATATTTCCCTGTCCTGCAGTTACCAAATTTGCTGTTGGGTCTGGTCCACAGGCCTTTTGCGCAATGCAATCCAGGTTGTAGCAGCTTGCTATTTCCTTTTATAAAAAAAACATTGATTTCCTTTGGTACTTTTGCTAATTATCTTAAAACTGTGTCCTCTGATTGCCAGCGCCCTACTTTAAAAAAAACATTTTTATTCTCCTTTTTCACATTTTCTCCCATATTTACACCCACCAACAATAATCAGTAACAAATATATCAATCCCCATGTCAATAACAACGATCCCATTCTCCCACCAAACCCCAAACATTAGCCCGCATGTTCGCATAAACAAATGACAAAAAGGAATCAGGGATCACCCATAGTCACCATTAACACACACTGCCCCCCCCTCCCCCCAACCCTCCCAGCCATCCCCCCCCCCCCAACTAATGTTCGATGTTATCCAGTTCTTGAAAGTGCATAATGAATAATGCCCATGAATTGTAGAACCCCTCCATCCTTCCCCTCAGTTCAAACTTAACCTTCTCAAGAGTCAAGAATTCCAACAGGTCCCCCCGCCACGCCAGGGCACAGGGTGGAGAGGCTGCTCTCCATCCCAGCAGGATCCGCCTTCGGGCGATCAACGAGGCGAAGGCTACGATATCTGCCTCCGCCCCTGTTTCCAACCCTGGCTGGTCCGACACCCCGAATATGGCCTCCCGGGGATCCGGGTCCAGTTTCATGTGCACCACCGTGGAAATTTCCCTAAACACCTCCTTCCAGTAATCCTCTAGCTTTGGACCGGACCAAAACATATGAACGTGATTAGCAGGCATCCCCCCCCCCCCCCCCCCCCCCCCCCCGCAACGCTCACACACATCTTCTACTCCCTCAAAGAATTGGCTCATCCTTGCCCTCGTGAGGTGTGCTGTGTATTCCACCTTCAGCTGTATCAGCCCCAAGCTCGCACACGAGGTGGAGACATTTACTCTCCAGAGCACCTCACACCAGAACCCCTCCTCCATATCCTCTCCCAATTCTTCCTCCCACTTTGCCTTGATCCCGTCTAGTGGTGCCTTCTCCTCTTCCAAAATAGCTCCATACACCGCTGACACTACCCCCTTCTCCAGTCCCCTTGTCATCGGCACCTCCTCCAGCAATGTGGAGGCTGGTTCCTCCGGGTAGCTCTGTATCTCCTTTTTGGCAAAATCTCGAATCTGCGTGTATCTAAGCATATCCCCCTGCTCCAGCCCATATTTCGCTTCCAGCCCCTTCAATCATGCAAACCAACACCTAAGAAACAAATCTTTTAGCGTCTTAATCTCCTTCTCCTCCCATTTCCGAAAATTTCCATCCGGGTTTCCCCGAATCGGCATTTCCCTTGACCCTGCCCCCAACCCGAAGTGTTGGCGAAACTGCCTCCAAATTCACAATGAAGCTATTATTACCGGACTCCCTGAGTATTTCCCCGGGGCTATCTGGAGCAGCGCTGTTGCTAGTGCTTTCAATCCCGACCCCCTGCACAAACTCTCCTCCATTCTCACCCACTGGAAATCAACCCCTCTGACCCAGCTCCGCACCTTCCCCACATTCGCTGCCCAGTAGTAGTACATCGGGTTCGGAAGACCCAAACCCCCTGCCTGCCTTCCCCTCTGTAGCAACCACCGTTCTCACTCTGGCCACCTTCCCTCCCCATGTGAACGAGGTAATCCTCCCCTCAATCTCTCTGAAAAAAGCCTTTGGCAGGAAAATCGGCAGGCATTGAAAGATAAACAGAAATCGCGGCAGCACGTTCATTTTAACCGCCTGTACCCGACCCGCCAGTGACAGAGGGAGACCATCCCACCTTGCCAGATCGGCTTTCACTCTCCCCACCAAACTAGAGATGTTGTACCTGCGAAGCCTCCCCCACTGCCAGCTCCCTACTTATCTCACCAGCTCGACTTTCCTCCTCGAGCTCTACAAATAGTTTTTTAGCAGAGAGACTAGGAGAACACTCCCCACCTTGTGCTTTTGCCTCCTGAACCAGTGAACAGGAGGATACATGGCCTGCTGTGATTTCTCCTTAAAAGATAACACTTGAGATCATAAAGTCACCGGATGAGTTTGGACCTCGATTGTGTCATTCCACGGCAAGATGGGATTTAATTAATAATAATGGTCTTTAGTGCCACAAGTGGGCTTACATTAACACTGCAATGAAGTTGCTGTGAAAATCCCCTAGTTGCCACACTCGGGTGCCTGTTCGGGTGTACACAGGGAGAATTCAGAATGTTCAATGCGCCTAACAGCATATCTTTATTGGCCCCCACCTCCACCCCCAAGCCCAACGTTTCCAACAGGCCATCTCTCTCTCTCTCTCTCTCTCTCTTTCTCTCTCTCTCTCTCTCTCTCTCTCTCTCTCTCTCTCTCTCTCTCTCTCTCTTTCTTCCCCCCCCCCCCCCCAACACACCTCCCCATGTGTGTCACATGGGAGTGGTGAAAACCGTGGGCAGAACTATGTGGGTCCCTGGGGTGGGGGCAGAAGACTGTGTAAAACTTCTGCAGGTGTTAATCTCAACGCTAACTGCGCACCCCGACCTGATCTGGCAGTGACGGTTGGGCAAGCATGCGGGCGATGGGGTGTGTGAGAGGCTGAAAGTGGCCGACACATCCACACTCCAATTAGGGCTATTAATTGGCCAATTAATGGCCAGTGGGACAGACAGCAAGCCGCAGTCTCAGTTATGTAAGCTTGTTGATGAAGACCAAGATGTGGATTAAAGGCATCAAGAATATTTAATGGTTGAATGCAAAGAATCGGTGAGAAGGAAGGGGTTGACTAGTTTGAGTGGCCGTAAAACTTGGAGAGCAGAGAAGGCGGTCGAAAATAAGAGGTTTAAACATTGGACAACAGAGTGGGTGATTATGGCGATTAATGGCGAGTGGGCAGCACGGTAGCATTGTGGATAGCACAATTGCTTCACAGCTCCAGGGTCCCAGGTTCGATTCCGGCTTGGGTCACTGTCTGTGCGGAGTCTGCACATCCTCCCCGTGTGTGCGTGGGTTTCCTCCGGGTGTTCCGGTTTCCTCCCACAGTCCAAAGATGTGCAGGTTAGGTGGATTGGCCATGATAAATTGCCCTTAGTGTCCAAAATTGCCCTTAGTGTTGGGTGGGGTTACTGGGTTATGGGGATAGGGTGGAGGTGTTGACCTTGGGTAGGGTGCTCTTTCCAAGAGCCGGTGCAGACTCAATGGGCCGAATGGCTTCCTCCTGCACTGTAAATTCTATGTTAAATTCTATGTTAAAGCCAAAATTAAACCTGGCGTGCACGCACCCTGGTGCGGATGGAAGGGAGTCATTTGGTGGGAGTGGGGAGGGAGCGGGACGGGAGGGAGAGATTGAGTGCGGACAGAGCGTGTCGAACCAGCAGTTGGAGCTGTGAGTTGCAGGAGGGTGTGACCATGTTAGAGAGAGGTGGAGTCAGCCTGGTTCAGGAGAGCAGCAGGGTAGAAATGGAACCGAGGAAGGGAAATAAATACAATGCAAGTTGCACCCTGATCCTTCCCTCACATCACTAAAATAAAAAAGGGTTTGAAATTGATCCCAACTCTGAAAGTAAACACGGTGCGTACACACCTGGGTGCCTTGTGTCAGATGTTGGATAGAAACTCTCCTGTTCTTAAATTTAAACATGTTCAACTTGATTAGTAACCCTGGGTTCATTTTAACAAGTTGCAAAGCTTTTGGCTATTAGTAGACGGATTTATAGATAGCGGCAATACAGGGTGGTTAGTAGAGGTTTGATTGTGTTGATATTGTTGCATGGGATCCTGAGAGAACCATAAATACATCATTATCTGACAGAGAAATACTATTCATGGTAATAAAGATTTTAGAAGAATGCGTGCTTACTAAGCCTGGAATGCTTAATTGCACTGCAAATCACAATAGCTCTGAACACTAAACCAATTAAGTGGTTGCCGATCTGCTTGTGTTTATAAATATTTGGCAAAGTTGAAACCGGACTTCACTTGATAAAAGCAAATTATTGCTTCGCTTGATGATGCTGAGGCCATTCAGAAAAGCAGCTTCAAATTGAATTCTTGGTTCTTATTTTTTTGTGTAAGTACAGCAAGGAGATTTTTTAATTTGGCACCATAAAGTCTAGCTTGGGGTGCACTAACTGAGCGTGCCTCCAGTGCAATACTGCGCCACATCTTGTAGACCAGGAAGGGATATTTCAATGTTTAGTCAGTTACCAGCATGAAGCTTGGGATCCTTGTGCCAATTTGGATTTTGTGCCTCCTAATTTAGTTCAGTTTTAATGTTGATCTTGGAACAAATTTGAACTCAAGTGTTGCACAATTGGATCATCAGTGACGTCGGATTTGACTGCTCCAAAGTGATCTGGCAGAAGCTTAAAAAGGGAAAATAATCAGTCGGTGACTGGAATGCTCTCGTTTTGAGACTTCTGTCCCATTTCGGGACCGGGAAGGTAGTGTGTCTCACTGCGGCCGCCGATGGGACAACGTACCAAACCCTACGGCGCCAGCCTAATTAATTATGCACCCAGGTGTTTAGTGCCGTATTTGGTGTCAGGGCAGACCCGGATGGAGTGGCGTCTGCCGCTGTGGCTGAGTGCTATATTGAAAAGGCACCCAACATAACTGACCCACCATTGAAGGAAGAAGGTGGACCTCCTGAAAATGGATCTCTGGGAGCACTCTTGAGACCCGAAGATGGACTGCCTGAGAACGACTATGGATATGTGGGAACATGCGGAGTTTGGAAAATGCTCTCCTCCAGGACACCGAATCTGGAAGATCCTTCCCCAGATATTGCCACGACCCACTGCTGTGCTGCTCCGGGGTCCAGGATTGTGGGCGGCCTCCATCCTGAACTCTAGGCAACCCCAGGCATTGATCAGTTTAGTCCCGACATCTGTACGTGTGTCATGCCGACTTGCTTTCCTGCCGGCATCACGGAGAATCAGGCATGGGGGTCAAGCCTGCATCTGCTTCCCAATAAAGGATGCAAATTAATTTCAAGCCGGCCCCTGGCCTCCGTCGGGGGTTTGGGACAATTCTGCCCAGTGCTGGATCCTTCCATTTGTCTTAATGCACAAATGTTGTCCTGAAATTTCTTCCTCTTGAAGGAAAGGCTGTTGTCGAAAACAGAAAGAGGTCCAAATTTGACACACTCGTGTTCTGTTCTTGCGGACATTTAGGCCTTGGTCAAGTTGGTGAGGTTGAGTGGTTTGATGATGGCCACCTACTGAAGGCATATTATCCATCAATATTTGGCCAAGTATAAAGTTATGGTTGAGATGTGGTAGACGCCATTTGTAATCTCTAATCTTGTCAAAAGGAGATGTGTAAAATGGTAGCAGCTATGCGAAAGAGGAGAGTGGCTGTGTATGAACATGTTCAAATGTGCTGACTACAATTCAGAGTTTAACTTTTCTTTTTCAGTTTCCATGTTGCTGCAGCTAAAGGAGATGTCCCCTGCATCAATGCAATGCTTTCTCATGGTGTTGATGTCACGGCAATAGATGCAGCAGGTACATATTTGCTTTATTTTCCCTTCATTACTTGATTGACTCAACATTTTTAGCTTCCGCTCTCCCCCTTCCTTGGGGCACTTGGGATTTCTCCATTAAGAAGTGGAAACAGAAATAGGTTGATTGTTCCCGTGAATAGTTTGTGATTAATCTTCAATCTTGACTTTATTGCAGTGTTAATGTAAGCCTACTTGTGACAATAAAAGATTATTATGTGGGCAGCACGGTGGTTAGCACTACGGCTTCACAGCGCTAGGGTCCCAGGTTCGATTCCCGGCTGGGGTCACTAGCTGTGCTATTGGGTAATTTGGACATTCTAAATTCTCCCTCTTGTGTACCTGAACAGGCGCTGGAATGTGGCGTCTAGGGGCTTTTCACATAACTTCATTGTAGTGCCACGTAAGCCTACTTGTGACAATAAGATTATTATTACTTTCCTGCCCTATCCCGTGGTTCCCTTTTGTGTCCAAAATTTCTATCAAAATGACTCTGGCTGAACGCCAACAGATCCCTGGGGTAGAGAATTCCAAAGATTCACAGCTCCCTGAGGGACAAAATTTCTCCTCCTCGCAGTCCTAAATTGGCAAGACGGAGCCATTATTGTGCGACGGAGCCATTTAGCATCCCAGAGCCTGTAGTCTAGGCTCACACTCCACTCAATACTAAGGGGCTGCTGCTGTGTTGGTGGCACAGTCTTTCAGATGAAGCACTAAAGGCCCAACTACCCCCCTTGGATAAATGTAAGAGCTTCCACCGTACTGTTTCAAAGAAGCGCAGAGAAGAGCTGGCCAATGTTCATCCATCTACCAACACCGCTTAAATATATTCTTGTCATCGATTGCTTTACTGTTTGTAGTAGCTTGCTATGCACTTAAAACTAGCTGTATAAAACACTATGCTGCCCAGATGCCAGGAATACAAATGCTATTGTGTCTTTCTCTACATAATATTACCCAGTGAAGCCCTGTAGGCCCAAGGCGGTGTTTATGTTTCACATGAGCCACTTCCCAAACTACTTCATCTTGCTTCCTCCCACATTTTGAAACCAGTACTTGGGTTCAGTTTGGTGCATTGAAGATTGATTCTAGTCCGAGAACTTCAATCTTATTCCATAGGATCCAACCAGTGCAGAAGGAGGCCATTCGGCCCATTGAGTCTGCATCGATCCTCTGAAAGAGCACCCTCCCTGGGCCCCACTCCCCCGCCTTATCCCCGTAACCCCACCTAACCTCTTTGTACACTAAGGGGCAATTCAGCATGGCCAATCCACCTAACCTGCACATATTTGGACTGTGGGAGGAAACCCACGCAGGCACTGGGAGGAGGTGCAGATGCTGCACAGACAGTGACCCGAGGTTGGAGTGGAACCCAGTCCCTGGCACTGAGCGGCAACAGTGCTAGCCACCGTGCTGCCCTATGACAGAAGCTCACATTCATAGTTCTCCTTTTGACTCCAGCGAGGCTGTGTACAGGATTATTATCCTGTTCCGTTTATTGACCATTGACGGTGAGTTTTATACTTAACCGTATATATTTGCAGATCGGCATTTTTAACAATTCCTATAGGACACGGGTGGAACTAGCAAGCATCCACTTACTGTTTTTCCCTTGGTTGTGCAAGTGGCTCATGGTCAATGATCACTGCAGCCTTTGTGGTGGTGCTTCGTAGCTGTTTGTTTTTAACAAGTGACCAAATCACGACCATTTCAGGGGAGCTTGAGTCACGACAGATTCTCTTTCTTACAGGAAGGGAAAAGATTGGGGATAAAAACACTTGTTTATTTTACACCAGCCTGGCAGCTTTTTATTAGTTTTTCTGATCCCAAGTTCGGTTTCACAACTTCCCAACTCTCTCCCTGACAGAACTTTGAGAGTACCGGCACCACAAAGGCTGGGACAGTTCAGGTGGCTCAACATCACCACCTTCGAGGGCTCACGCGTGTAATATGGTTGACTCTTAACTGACCCTGTGAAATGGTGCAGTAAACCTCTTCGTTCAAGGACAATTAGGGATGGGCAACACATGCTGGCCTTGTCAGTGATGCCCACAACTTGTCAAAGGATAAAAGAAAATTGTTCTCCAGCATCCGCAGTCGTTTTGGAGGAGCGAGCTTCAGATTTCCACTCCCTTTTTTGCATACGTGTGTGTGTGTAGAGGGAGAGAGAAGAAAGTGCCCCCAGATTTCACACTGTGTGATTGGCTCTAATTTTTGCATTGTGGCCTCTTGTTCGGGATTCCTACATCAGAGAAAATGTTTTCCCTGACTGAATAGATTGCTTAACCCTCGAGTCTGCTTCGTGTTTCCTCAACTGACTTGTTTCGAGCACTTTGTTAAATCGCTCCTCAGCTTTTTAAATTGGGAACCCAGGTCACGTTTGTCTCAACATACCTCAATTCAATCCTTTAAACTCTGAGACCGTGCTGGCGGATGTGCATCGTATGCCTTCAGCGACCAGTATCTCTCATGTTTTTGAAAAGGTTTATAAATAACCAGTGAGCGTTTGTAAGGCTGTGGTAGCGAGGCTGCTGTGGTAGCGAGCGAACGGTGCCTGTCCAATTGCACAAGAAGGTAATCACAAGCGCTGGAACTCTGCATCGTTGAGTCTTGTGCCATTTAAGTGCTGCATTATAAATGGTTTTGTCCCATTCCAAACTATTGTAAAGGTTGGAACAGCAGAATATGAGTAATGAAGTGCTGTTTCATGAAACTTTAATGGCAATAAAACATTCTTAATATATATTGGAAAGGTTTTCTATAAACATCGCATAAATGTTCTTTGTTAAAACAGGAACAGATTAAGACCATTTCTATTTGTACATGTTTACCTTAAATGTCCGTCTCCCATCAAGCCGCCAGCGTTCAGTGTACTACTTAGTAAAAGGCCCTGGCTAGTCTGGGCTGCTGCCCTTGACTTTCTTTAGCTTTGTTGCCCTCAGAAATTGACTTGTGGGTGAATCGACGCTCTATCCATCAGTCCAAATCCTGGAAAAGCCCCTCTGCCTGCTACCTGATGAGGTTCGTCCTCAAATGAAGGTGACCAACTTGGAGACTAAGCTTAATGAAAAGATACAAAAAAAAAATTGTTCTTTACCTCCCCATTCCCCCCCCCCCCCCACCCCCAAAAAAAAATCTAGTGGAATTTTCAAGATCTCCATCTGCATTCCGCTTTGGTCAGTTACATAGCAAGGAAATTGAATGTTGTCAAGTTTTTAATCCATATTTCCATGTCTCCTCTTCACCTTCAGATCTGTTCTGAACCAGAAATAGAATTGCAAAGAACTTGCTGTCCAAATTGGCATTTGGCTCATCTCCACACAGGCTTCCTTTCACACCACTTCACCTGGTGCTATTAACGGATCCTTCTCCCTTCTGTATATCTCGTTTCCCCCTTAAATACCTTCTTGTGGCAGTGAGTTCCATATTCTCGCTACTCTCTGGATAAGGAGGTTTCTCCTGAACTTCCTATTGTATTTGTTAATGACTCTCTCAAATTTATAATTCCCCCACAAGTGGAAACGTTTTTTTCAGCATCTAAGCTATCAAACTTTGTTATCGGGTCTTGAGGAGAGAATAGAAATCCAGCCTGTGCAGGCCTTCCTGTTGATATAACCTTTCAGTTCTGGGATCATCTGTGTAAATCTTTTTATATCCACTCCAGTGGTGTTTATATTTTATGCAGTTATATGTTAAAGACTTATTAATATAGCATTAGCTGCTTTTGCTGTTTCAATCCAACCTCCTAATCCTTTGTTTTTAGACCTGTTTCTTTTGTACTTTTGTTTAGTTCTGAGATCACAGTGCGAGTTAAGCAGCCTTCTCACATCTAGATTATCCTAGCCCCATGACATTCGAAAGACCTCGACTTCACTGTTTCCGTTTTGGTGTAACAATTTGCATTTCTGTAGCCCCTTTATTGTTAAAAGATGGCCCCAGGCACTTCACAGGAGCATAATCGACCACAATTTGACATCAAACCACCTAACCTATTTGGGGGAGATGTCCGAAGTAGAGAAGTTTTAAAGAATGCCTTAAAGGAGAGCAGAGAGATTTTAATCACTGCGCCACTGGTGGTCGAGAATTCCTGAGTGTAGGGTTTCTCGACCACCAGTGGTGCAGTGATTAAAATTGGGGCTGCACAAGAGGCCAGGAATCTTGGAGGGTTTGCAGCGATAAGTCCAATTCTTCAAGTGCCTCTTGACCAATCCCAGGGTTGTCCTTTCACAGACTGATCGGTCAGAGGAAAGATTTGTATAGAACATAGAAAATACAGTGCAGAAGGAGGCCATTCGGCCCATCGAGTCTGCACCGACCCACTAAGCCCTCACTTCCACCCTATCCCCATTTTACCCAATAATCCCTCCTAACCGTTTTGGTCACTAAGGGCAATTTAGCATGGCCAATCCACCTAACCTGCACATCTTTGGACTGTGGGAGGAAACCGGAGCACCCGGAAGGAACCCACGCAGACACGGGGAGAACGTGCAGACTCCGCACAGACAGTGACCCAGCCGGGAATCGAACCCGGGACCCTGGAGCTGTGAAGCCACAGTGCTAACCATTGTGCTACCGTGCCTCTCATAAAAGATACAAATTGACTGCTTGTTCTCAGAGCTGATGGAAGGCCCCTGGGGGAGGGGGAACGGTTGAGGCTGGACTGGTGAATAAAAGTGCTGGAAATACCTTGTCCGCTGTGACTTATTATTGGGATGCCTGACCAATTGCTGTTTAATATCCAATTTTGTTTTTCAATCTATTCAATGTAGCTTTTCGTTATAGCAGTTACAATTGGCCCATATAAATATCAAGCGATAACCGTTCTGTGCTGGCGAGTCTGTGTGCAAACGTGTGTGTGCAAACGTGTGTGTGTGCATCAAATTTCGATGCCAGTCAAAGACTCTGCCCCGTTAGCATCACAGCAGACCCTGTGCCATTGCATCCAGTGACACTGATTTTAGGTTACCTGTGCCAACAACGTGGTCAGACTGGCAAACTCTCGCCGGTCCTTTTTTGTTCTGTTCTTGATGGGTTTGTGCTCCAAGTCCCAGCCCCAGGGAGCTGGATGACCTGTTCCCAGGGCTCTGCCATTGTCACTGCCTAGCCGTCTCCTAATTGGGGCAGGCTGTGATAATGCTCTTAATTGAAGAATTTTATATTCTTCAATTCCACCTCCTCGTCAGTTCAAATTTAATCTCCACTTGGCACTCTCCTTTCGCAGCGCAGCTGCAATTAGGAGCTGGATGTATTGGCTTGAATCCACATCCTGCCACTCCGCTTGCCTGGGTGTGTTGAACACATTTTTCACTCGTCTCAGAGGAAACTGATTTCCTCTCGCTTTGGAGGTGAATGATGCTGGGTGAACCCAAGTCTCTATCTGGGGTCATGTCCAGTTCTGTGTTTACACATTTCTAACTTTAGGTATCCTGTGGCTGAAGTGTACGACGCCAACTTTGCACTTCTAAATTTGCCACAGTCCAGTTAACTGTGCTACGGAGCTGTTCATGTAAACGAGTATTGTCGGGTATGATTTAAACATAAAGGGTGGATTTCAACCAAAAGAATTCTACCTCTCATTTTGGGAAGGTTTGGTGGGATGTTTCTCATTGGCCGTTTGGATGATATTCACACCGTTGTTCAAGGGCACGTGGTCATTTTTTGGGGGCTTGGGGGAGTTTCTCGTTTTTATTTAAAAAAAAAAAAAAAAAAAATGAATTTAGAGTACCCAATTCTTTTTTCTTTCCAATTAAGGGGCAATTTAGCGTGGCCAATCCACCTACCCTGCACATCTTTGAGTTGTGGGGGTGAGACCCATGCAGACACTGGGAGGATGTGCAAACTCCGCACGGACAGTGATCCAGGTCCTCAGCACCGTGAGGCAGCAGTGCTAACCACTGCGCCACCGTACTTCCCCGTTGACAGTCCAGCCCACACTTAGAAAAGTTTTCGTTACTGGGGAGCTGAACTCGCGGCTAAAGTTTTGAAAGGGTGCCCCCCAATCTCCAAGTTACACACGCCACCCATGGGCAGTGTCATCTCTCAACCCCGCTATGGTGTTGCTGAGGGTTCTCTTTTCTCTTCCCCCCCCCCCCCCCCCTCCTTTTTCCAGGACCCTGACCCTTAACCACACCCAAGCTTTGAGGCCTTAACCCTTGGCAGTGGCACCCTGGGAGTGCGAGAAGGAGGTGCCAGAAGGAGAGCCAGGGGACCACCCTGTCGACCACCCTGTCCTGCATGCTCTTCCCACGTCTGCATGGGTTTCCACTGGGTGCTCCGTTTTCCTCCCACAGTCCAAAGATGTGCAGCTTAGGTGGATTGGCCATGATAAAGTGCCCCTTAGTATCCAGGGACATGCAGGTTAGGTTATGGGGATAGGGGGAGTGGGCTTGGGTGGAGTGCTCACTCAAAGGGTCCGTGCAGACCTTGGGGCCAAATGGCCTCCTCCTGCTCTGTAGGGGTTCTATGGATAAATATTGGTCTGGACACAGCAAAACCTCCCCTGCTTTAATTCTAAATAGATGCTACCTAAGAGGGCCGATGGGGCCTCAGTTTGGCATCCTTTCTGAAAGACGACATCTCCAACAGTGTGGCAATCCTTCAGTACTATTGCTGGGTCCGTTGACATATATTTTATACTCGAGCCTCTGAAGTGGGACTGGAATCCTGACCTTCAGACGTGGAGGTCCGAGCGTAACCCACTGACTTAACAGCTGGCCCCCGGAGGAACATGTAAATGCAATATTGAGAAATTCTCGACCGTGTTATCTTCGGTTAAGGAATCTATTGAGATTGAGTCTGCTTCGTGTTTGGGGTTCTACTCTTGCAAGTAATTTTTTTTCTCTTCCCTGCAGGACGGAGTGTGTTAAATCTCGCTGCTCGAAATGGACAGCCACTATGTTTGCAGCGGTTACTCCAGGTACTTGGAATCTCCTATAATAAAAACAGAAATACTGTAATACTCGCAGTGTCTGACAGCATCTGTGGAGAGAGGAAGAGAGTTTACTTTTCGAATGGAGTATGGCACTTGTTCAGATCTAAAGTTGGAATCTCCTGTGCTGTCTAATGACCCCGCTGGAGTAAACATCTCCCAAAAAAATCATTGTCTTTGTTTGTTAAATTATACACACTAACATCTGGTAGCACAGTGGTCAGCACTGTTGCTTCACCGCTCCAGGGTCCCAGGTTCGATTCCTGGCTTGGGTCACTGTCTGTGTGGAGTCTGCACGTTCTCCCCGTGTCTGCGTGGGTTTCCTCCGGGTGCTCCAGTTTCCTCCCACAAGTCTCGACTAAGACATGCTGTTAGGTGAATTGGACATTCTGAATTCTCCCTCAGTGTACCCGAACAGGCGCCGGAGTGTGACAACTAGGGGCTTTTCGCAGTAACTTCATTGCAGTGTTAATGTAAGCCGACTTGTGACAATTAAGATTATTATTATAGAACATAGTGCAGAAGGAGGCCATTCAGCCCATCGAGTCTGCACCGACCCACTTAAGCCCTCAATTCCACCCCATCCCCGTAACCCAATAACCCCTCTAAACCGTTTTGGTCACTAAGGGCAATTTAGCATGGCCAATCCACCTAACCTGCACATCTTTGGACTGTGGGAGGAAACCGGAGCACCTGGAGGAAACCCTCGCAGACACTGGGAGAACATGCAGACTCCGCACAGACAGTGACCCAGCGGGGAATCGAACCTGGGACCCTGGTGCTGTGAAGCCACAGTGCTATCCACTTGTGCTACCCTATTATTATGATGCTGACAAAGCTTCAAGATATACATTGAGTAGGAGCTTGTTAGTGTAGTATGCGTGCGTGAAGCATATAGCTTGTAAATTTGGGAGTTTCCCTATACTTGCAGAGGATCTCCCTCTCTCTGAGCAAAGGTCGAAGAGCTGTAATGTAGCTTTATCACCAGTGTTCCCTTGCAGAGGAGGAGTTTTCAAAAAAAAAAAACTTGCGTGAGAAATGAGGCTTCATTTGGGAACAAAAGCTTTTCCCTGCTGTTCTAAATAATATATGCAGATTAAATATTAATTCTGCATTCGAGAATGTCTCATTGTTGCTCACCTAGTTTAAATAAATCAAATTGTTTTACAGCAAAATTGCCCCGTTGACAGTGTCGATGTTCGCGGCAGATCTGCCCTTCACGACGCAGGTCAGTACAAAACTGCTTAACTTAGTTGTTTATTTAGAGGTTTCGGATGGAGTTTCACGGAATTCTGGTGTTTCATACATCCAGACCTGTGTTGTCACTGGAACATCAATGAAGAGTAATGACAAGTCTTCATGTTGTTCACTCAGATTGTTAAAACACAAAGCAATAGGTTATGCCCGCCTACATGTTTGTGGGGAAAGTAGTCCTGTGACAGCCCACTTGTGCAAAGATGTATTGTTTGTTTGTGGCTATCTATAGCTGTCGGTGGCATTGCTAGTGAGCTCTTTAGAGTTGATTTCAAGGGTAAGGCAGTTCTCTCACTTTCTTTCTTCAAAATTGAAATGCTTCAAATACATTGAAGTATTTAAAAATGGAGCAAAGTAGATTTGGGGCAGCAAGATCAATTAAGTATACAGTTTTTGGCGTGTAAGACATGTAGCTCAAGCCCAAATATCCATTATGATTCAGTGTTTTATCTGAACCCTTTCCTGTCTGCAAATCATTCATCTAAATTTCGTCATCTGAGCAGTTACGTATTTTTTTAACGAAAGACTTGCATTTAAATAGATGCTTTCACAACTTTGGACATCTCAAGGGCACTTTGCAGCTAATGAGCTACTTTTTGAAGCGTAGCCATTGTAACTTACGAAACACAGCAACCGATTTTGTGCTGAACAAGATCCTGCAAACCTCAAGGCTGCAGGATGTACATGTGACTAATGGGGGACATGGGTGAGGTGACTATCTCGATGTTGGTTTCACTTTCCTGTGCTTTATCCCTCTGAGGTTGCTGGACCCCATTTTAAAAAATTTTGCACGCCACCTCCGGAGATGCCCAGCATCACAGATGCTAGTCTTCAGCCAATTTGATTCACCCACGTATCAACAAAAACGGCTGAAGGCATTGGATAGTGTGAAGACTAAAGGCCCCGTAATATCCCAGAAATAGTATTGAAGACTTTGGCTCTGGAACGTGCTGTGCCCCTAGCTCCTTCAGCCTGCTCTTAATCACCAGCAAAGTGATGGAAGGGGCTGTCAACAGTGCTATCACGCAGCATTTGCTCAGCAATAACCTGCACGTTGATGCTCAGTCTGGGTTCCGCCTGGGTCAGTCAGCTCCTGACCTCATTACAGCTTGGTTTAATCATGGACAGAAGGGTGAACTTCAGAGGTGAGGCGAGAGTGAATGCTCTTGACGCAAGGCAACAATGGTGAGAGGAAGAGTTGATGTTTTGAGCCTGATATGACTTTTCTAAACTGTTCCGAGAAGACGACAACCTGTCACACAGAACAGGAGTAGGCAACTCAGCCCCTCTAGCCTGCTCCGCCATTCAATATGGTCATGGTTGATCTCATCGCAGCCTCATCTCCACCTTCCTGCACACTCCCCATAACCCTTCATCCCTCTACTAATTAAAAACCTACCCATCTTAAGTTTGTTCAGCGTTCCGGCATGGTTTAGCACAGTGGGCTAAACAGCTGGCTTGTAATGCAGAACAATGCCCGCAGCGCAGGTTCAATTCCCCGTACCGGCCTCCCCGAATAGGTGCCGGAATGTGGCAACTAGGGGCTTTTCACAGTAACTTCATTGAAGCCTACTTGTGACAATAAGCGATTATTATTATCCACTGCACTCTGGGATAGAGAATTGCACAGATTCACAATCCTTTGAGTGAAGTAATTCTTCCCCATTTCTGTTTTAAATCTGCCACCCCTTAGCCTCTTGTTCTAGAATGTCCCACAAAGGGAAACATCTGCTCTATGTCTACCCTGTCAATCCCCTTTAGCACCTAGGGTACCTCAATTAGATCTCCTCTCGTTCTTCTAAACTCCAGCGAGTATAGTCCTAAACTGCTCAATCTATCTTCATAGGACAAGTCCTTCATCCCTGGAACCAATCGAGTGAACCTTCTCTGATCCGCCTCAAATCTACATCCTTCCTCAAGTAAGGGGTCCAGAACTGTGCGCAGTGCTCCAACTGCAGTCTCACCAATGCCTGTTATAATTGTAACAGCACCTCCCCTGTTTATACTCTATCCCATTAGCAATGAATGCCAAAATTCCATTTGCCTTCCTTAAAAACCTGCTTCACCTCCACTCAAACTTTCTGTGATTCGTGGACGAGTACACCCAGATCCTTCTGCACCAAAACCCTTTGAGGTTTCTCTTCATTTAGATAATTTGCTTTTTTATTCCTGTGACCAAAATGGGTAACCGCACGCACTTATCCACGTTACGTTTCCTCTGCCAGATTTTGGCCCACTCGCTTAACCTATCCATCTCCATTTGTAAATTTCTTATTTCCTCATTGCAACATGTTTTCCCACCTATTTTGGTGTCGCCTGCAAATTTGGCTGCAGTACATTCTATCCCTGCATCACGTTAATATAGATTGTAAATAGCTGGGACCCGAGGATTGAACCCTGTGGCACAACACTGGTTACAGCTTGCCAACCAGAAAGACCCATTTATCCCCACTCTCTGCTTTCTGTTGGTGAGCCAATCCTCTATCCAAGTAAATGCGTTACCTCAACCCAACTGGGATCTTACCTTGTGTATTAACCTTTTATGCTGCACTTTCTCAATGCCTTCTGGAAGTCCAGAGAACACTACATTTATAGTACCCCAATTATCCACTTTGCTTCTGAGCAAATTAGTCCAACGCAATTTACCCTTCATTAAACCATGTTGACTCTGACGAATTATGTTTTGACTTTCCAAATGTCCCATTACTACTTCCTTAATAACAGATTCCAAGAGTTTCCTAATGATGGATGTTAAACTAACTGGTCTATAGTTTCCTAAATTCAACCTCTTGGGTTCTCTTCAAATGCATTTCATCCCATTTCCTGCTCTTGTCCCCTGACTGTTGTTTCTCTCTCTTTTTCTAAGTAGCCGTTTGTTGTAAAAGTAACGGAGCTGTATTGCTTGTTGGGGATAGTCACGTGACGAGCAATTTTATTGCATAACATCGTGTCAGCAGTGGTTCAGTTGGTAGCGCACTCGCCTCTGTCACGAGGCTCCGGGTTTCGATTCCCACGCCAGGGCTCGAGTATAAGAATCATGGCGAATGCTCCATTGCAGTGCTGACGGAGTGCTTGCACTGTCTTTCTGATGAGGCAATAAACTAAGGTGGCACCTGACTGCTGACGCAGATGTAAAAGACCCCAAGGCATTATGTTGAAAAAGAGCAGAGGAGTTGTCCAATATTCATCCCTCAGTCAGCGTGACACGGAATAGATTATCTGGTTAGTATCACTTTGCGGACTGTGGGAGTAATGCTGAGCTGCCGCATTTGCTACAAAGTGAGTGCACTTCAAAAACTACTTTGCTTGCTGTAAAGTGTTTTCAGATGTCTGGTCTTCATGGAAAACACTACATATGTGTCGGTTTTCATTTTGCACAACGCATTGGGCATAACGCCCTGGCTCTCGCAGCATCGCATTTGGGAGGTACCCCCCACTCCAGCCGCCATTGTCCGAACCCCCACATCCCATTCACTTAACGCAGGACCTTGCAGTCTGCTGCTGACTGCCAGCCTGAGGCGGTTACAGGCCGATATTAACAGGTTATTTGCTCCGTGTTGGTTGGTGTTCATACTCAGTCCAAACCCCCACCTTCGTCCTTTTTTTCATCCATCCCAATCAGCATATCCTTCTGTTCGCCTCCAGCTTACATAGCTTTTCCTGAACTGCTCTGAATGCTCTTTCCCTCCTGGTTATAATGAGTTGCACATTCTAATCACTCTGGGTAAAGCAGTTTCTCCTGAATTCCCGGTTGGATTTATTAATCGCTATCATGATTTGGTCTTCCTCACAAGCGACTTTTTTTATGTCGACCCTATTGCACAATCTTATTGCCGGCCTTGAGATGCAGTCGTGGCGCCCGGACCACCAGACCAAAAACTCCGGGTTGAGGCTAACGTTAGGACTTGTTGGTCACGGAAGGAGCGTTCACAAGGCAATTCAACTGGCTGATAATCAACTTGGGAATCTCCCCGACACTCCCCCCCAGTGTTCCCCAAAAGGGGAAAAACAGTGCGTGGGTGTGAAGGTACTCTTTTTAAAAAAAAAAAAAACAATCTTCAGACCTCCACCAGGTTACACCCCAGCCTTCAAATGGAAAAAAGAGCCCTGGTCTGTAGTCCTTTATTAAAGGTTATGTGAAATATGGGTCATCGTCCCAGAAGGCCCCAGGCTGCTTCGCCCTTCCTTTTAGGGGAAGAGCTGACTGGTGGTGATTTAACCTGAGGATCCACCACACCTCGGGCGAGGGGCAAGGTTGAGAACACTTGAATTGATCCTGTACATTCATATGAGGAGAGATTGACTAGGTTGGGATTGTTCTCGCTGGAGTTCAGAAGAATGAGGGGGGGATCTCATAGAGACTTATTCAATTCTAACAGGATGAAACAAGATAAATGCAGGGAAAATGTTACCAATGATGGGTGTGTCCAGAACCAGGGGTCACAGTCTGAGGATTCAAGGTAAACCATTTCGGACAGAGATGAGGAGACATTTCTTCACCCAAAGAGCGGTGAGCCTGTGGAATTCATTACCACTGGAAGTAGTTGATGCTAAAACATTGAATATATTCAAGAGGCGGCTAGATATAGCACTTGGGGAGAATGGGATCAAAGGCTATGGGGATAAAGCAGGATTAGACTATGGAGTTGGATGATCAGCCATGATCATGATAAATGGCGGAGCAGGCTCGAAGGGCCAAAAGGCCTCCTCTTGCTCCTATCTTCTATGTATCTACGTTGGCCTCGCTCTGCATCACAAACCAGCTGCCCAGCCCAGTGAGGTGAACCGGCCCCTTGTGTGACCAACTGCAACTGTTATTGTGCATTCATTAACACGCAAACAAAATGTCTTGTGATCTGAGCGAATTAGTGCTGAAGGACTTCATGAATTAATGAGGAAAATTGTGCTGCAGCTGATCTGAGCTGTTTTCTGAGTGTTGTCATCTTTGTGAATAAAATTATCTTGCCTTTTGCCACTCTGAAGTCAAGTAGTACTTCGATGAGTGACGTCTCACAATATCTCCTTTTTACAGTTTATATAACTGGTGATAATTTTAGAGTGTCGCAGTTTTTATTGGAATGTTTAACTCAAACGTGTTGAAGGCGGCTTTAATGTTCCTATTTGGAGGTCACAATGCATCAGTGTGATTTTGCACATAGTAAGGAGGTGACAACTAGATTCATTGCAAGCAAAATTAATGGAAGTGCAAGTAACTGAAAGTAGTACGCATTCCCACCCTCGGTTATCTTGTAACCTTGAGTTGTGTGGATGTTGATTGACCGTGTCATTTTTATGTGACCATCACAGCGTGTGCTTCCCCTCCCCTCCCTGTAGCCTCGCTTTCTTGAAATTGCAACCATCTCCAACCTAGTTGTCTCCAAATCTCTGGAACACTCTCCCCTTCCTCAGGCATATTTCAGACTTAGCCCCAACTGCTGCTTTCTGATATACTCCAACCTTCTCTTTTACTCTTGACCTTGATGGCGTCTTTGCCCTTAATATTTCTCAGATTGTCGCAAGCTCTTTGTTTCATGGAAATATTATCTTTACTTTATCGCGTGAGGGATTAATAATGGACTCATCTCCTTACTTGAGTGTGTGTGACAAGACAATGATTTGAACCCTTTGGGTTGCACTTTCCCAATTTCGTGCGTATCCCATGTCCGCCTCATCATCTTCATCCGTGTTGTGACGTGGCTACTGAGGAGCACACTATCAAGCTCCGAAGCCTCGTACAAGCAGCTAAGAAGATATTCGAATAGAGAAATTATCCAAAGTCCACTGCATTGTGATTTTTTGTGGGGGGGGGGGGGGGGGGGAAGAGCGATACGGTGTCGTAGTGGTGATGTCGCTGGACAATACTCCAGAGGCCCAGGCTCATGCTGGGGTTCAAATCTCACCATGGGAACTATTGAAATTGCAATTCAATCAGTAATCTGGAATTGAAGGCTGGTTTCTGGTTGACAAAAGAAAACCCATCTGGTTCACTAATGCCCTCTAGAAAAGCAGATCTGGATAGAGCATAGGGTGTCCTTTTATGCCGATGGCTTGTTATACGTGTCGGAACCGAGTGTGTCAATTAGGGGGAATACTCGAGCTGCTTCGGGTGTTTGAGTCTTTCTCGGGGTACAAATTAAATCTAAACGAGTGAATATTTTTGTATTGGCCGGGGGTGCGAGCAGGGGTGGTGGGGGGGGGGGGGGGGGGGGGCTGCCATTCCGTAGGGCAGGGACTCACTTTAGATACCTGGGGGTGCTGGTTGCTCGGGATTGGGGAGTGGGGGGGCTCCGCAGGTACAACATTTCTGGGGGGAGAGTGAAAGCTGATCTGGCAAGGTGGGATGGTCTCCCTCCGTCACTGGCGGGTCGGGTACAGGTGGTTAAAACGAACGTGTTGCCGCGATTTCTGTTTATTTTCCAATGCCTGCCGATTTTCCTGCCAAAGGCATTTTTTAGAGAGATGGAGAGAATGATTACCTCGTTCATATGGGGCAGAAAGGTGGCCAGAATTAGAAAGGTGCTGCTACAGAGCGGAAGGCAGGGGGTTTACGTCTTCCGAACCGGATGTATTATTGCTGGGCGGCGAATGTGGAGAAGGTACGGAGCTGGGTCAGAGGGGTTGACACCCAGTGGGCCAGAATGGAGGGGAGTTTGTGCAGGGGGTCGGGATTGAACGCGCGAGCAACAGTGCCACTCCTGATGGCCCCGGGGAAATACTCTGAGTTCGGTAGTAAAAGCTTTGTTGAGAATTTGGAGGCAGTTTTGCCAGCACTTCGGGTTGGGGGCAGGGTCAAGGGAAATGCTGATTCGGGGGAACCATTGATTTGAGCCAGGGAAGAGGGATGAACATTTTTAGAGATCCTCCAGCTTTAGAGAGGGGAGGGGGAAGGAATTAGTACACCAAAAGATTTGTTTCTTGGGGGTCAGTTTGCAGGATCGAACGAGCTGGGAACGAAGTATGGGCTGGAGCAGGGGGAAATGTTTAGATACATGCAGGTTCGAGACTTTGCCAGAAAGGAGATACAGAGCTTCCCAGTGGAGCCAGCTTCCACATTGCTGGAGGAGGAGCTGGCGACGGGGGGGGACTGGAGAAGGGGGTAGTATCGGCGGTTTACTGGGCTATACTGGAAGAGACAGAAGACCCGCAAACCACAGACCATGTTCATATGTTTTCGTCCTGTCCAAAGCTGAAGGATCACTTGAAGGAGGTTTTTAGGGTAATCTCTAAAGTGGTGCATGTGAAACTGGACCCGGGCCCTTGGGAGGGCATATTCGGGGTGTCGGACCAGCCAGGGTTGGAAACGGGTGCAGAGGCAGATGTTCTAGCCTTCGCCTTGTTGAGATTGGAGAGCAACCTCTCCACCCTGTGCCCTGGTGTGGCGGGGGGACCTGCTGGATTTCTTGACTCTTGAGAAGGTCAAATTTGAACAGCGGGGGAAGGATGGAGGGGTTCTACAATTCATGGCAGTTTTTCGTTATGCACTTTCGAGAATTGGATTACATTGAACATTGGGGGGCTGGGAGAGTTGGGAGGAGGGGGGAACTGTATATGTTAATGGTGACTATGGGTGATTCCTGATTCCTTTTTGCTTTTTGTTTATGTTAACGTGCGGGCTAATGTTTGGAGGTTTGTTGGGAGGATTGATATGGAGATTGATATTGCATTCGTTGCTGATTATTATTTATTGTTGGTGGGTATAAATTTGGGAGACAATGTGAAAAAGGAGAATAAAAATATTTTAAAAAAAAAAACCAGAAAAGCAGATCTGTCATGTGCCCTCTGAACTGGCAAAGCGAGCCACTCCTTTCGTGGGCATTTCAGGATAGCCAGCAAATGCGTGCCTTGTCAACGCCCCCCCGCTTCAAAAGTCCCATGGAAGTGTTTCAAGAGTAGACCCTGTAATCTGCTCTCCCATTCAGTGAGAATATCAGTCCGACTCCCTGTCCTGTCCCCATGTCCTTTGATTCGTTGAAAGACTTAACGATTGGATTAAGCTGGAGAAAGTGCTGTCCGAGAAGCATGTTTGAGGTTTGTATGTACTTAACATCCGACCCGTGCAGAGAATTGCATCGAATTGACTTCATAGCAATGGACCCTTCCGTAGAATTGGCTGGCCCATGCTCCTCAAACAATGCAAACTCTTCTGGGACAACTTTGGGGGTTCCGTTTGCTGTTTGATTGAGTTAAATTTGGGATCTTCATTGTTCATTGACATCAAACTGAAAGAATTATCCAGATTGTTTAGTTTGCGCTTTAATTGTGATTTGTACTTTAGCGGTGGCTGGCTGCCTGGCATGCGTGAAGCTACTGTTGGACCATGAGGCGACTGTGAATGTCAAGGATGGGGTAAGTGCTGGTGAAACCTTGGAGATGTGGCTGTCCTTGGTAAATGAATGGGTCGAAGTTGGAAATTTCAAAACAATTTGCATTTTATCTCAGCTAAGCTATCTGTTTATTTTGACTGTTAAAGTGAGTGAACTTTGTAGTACAGAGCTCGAGTTTGGCTGAAAAGAGACATGCTGTCGAAGCTTTTCGAATTACACTCATCAGGACAGATGCAAGAATACCAAATTTTAAAGGGAACAACAAATCATCTTGCATGAGAAAAAGGGTGCTGATTGGTTGGCAAGTGGACTCTGGTCAGTCAAATCCAATTGAAATGGAGCGTCTAAAGAGCTCCCTTTTCTTCTATGTGCTAGTTGGGAAAGCCATAATAGATTTTCTACTACAGTGAAGTCCAGCCATTCGGGACGACTTCTGTCTCAATTTTATTTACTTTGTTACGAGTCCCTGGGTTAGTGCGCAGTCAATTCCAGCCCCGCTTGGCCCGGAGTAATAACCCAATTGAAATTAATAGATATTTCTTAGAAAAATACCCGAAGGTCCTTATAACCTCAGTTCTGGTTTCATCCTTCGAAAACCTTGCACCTTCTCTGGTGCGTTTGTATCTTTTTTGAATAGGGAGACCAGAACTGTTCAAAGTGCTCCAAGTGTGTTGTAACCAAGGTTCCAAGTAAGCTCAACATCCATGCCTTTCAATTCTAAATGTTCAGAAAGTAACCTCGGTGCTTTCTTGCACTTTTAAAAAATCTCGGTCTTGTTCACCTGTGTTGCTACTTTAAGAAGGCTGCATGGCATTAACCACTGTGTGCTCCATCTTCTCTGTTGCAGGATGGGCGGACCCCTCTTGTACTGGCTACGCAGACGTGCCATCCAGATGTCTGCCGGCTTTTACTGGAGCGAGGAGCGGACATCAACTCGGGGGATAAGCAAAACAAGTAATCCTCTTTTTTTCTTAAAAGTAAATTTTAAATGCAAGTCCTGAGAACGATCAGTGCCCATCAAGTTACATCGCAGTCAGAAATTAATGCCTTTTCAAGTGGGCAAATTAAGGAGCGAGAGAAACATTATTAAATTAAGCGTACCTTCACACAAAGCAGCTGCCGTTTAATCAATGTCTTGCTGAGGGGCAGATGATGCTGATTTGTTCCCTTTGCAGCTTCAATCTTAGCAATAGCAGCCCATCACACCATCCTGCCTCCCATCCATTGACTCCATCCACACCTCCCGCTGCCTGGGGAAAGCAGGCAGCACAATCAAAGACCCCCTCCCACCCGGCTTACTCACTCTTCCAACTTCTTCCATCGGGCAGGAGATACAAAAGTCTGAGAACACGCACGAACAGACTCAAAAACAGCTTCTTCCCTGCTGTTAGCAGACTCCTAAACAACCCTCTTATGAGCTGATTAATACTACACCCTGTATGCTTCACCCGATGCCGGTGTCTATATATTTACATTGTATACGCCCTATTATGTATTTTCTTTTTTCTTTTTTTTCATGTACTTAATGATCTGTTTGAGCTGCTCGCAGAAAAATACTTTTCACTGTACCTTGGTACACGTGACAATAAACAAATCCAATCCAATATGAGTTGACCAAAGTAGAGATTTCTTTTGCATTGGCGCACATGTCTTGAATTCTGCTTATTGTTGGGAGTGCCAGAGATTTGTTTCAAACTGGTTGGTGTTTATGTAGAATGTACGGACACAGACGCCCAGTCTCTGTGAGCACTCCCAAGCATTTGTATGCAAGGCCTACTGATTGGAATTTTTAATCCCTGGTATGGGTCCTGAACCCACAGCCTTATGACTCAGAGGCCACTGAACCAGTCTGATAAACTTCCTCAAAGGATGTAAGCATTGAACCAAGATAAATGGGACGTTTGTTTCTTCATTTATTGCCGTGCCGCGTAAGCAGCCTTAAAAGAGCTGTGTATGGTCCCATTGCTCTTCATTATCTTATTTGACCTTTGCTGCTGAAGGCATGTTTGACAGAGATAATAGAGGCTGTCTTTTTTTCTTTCTCTGCCTGCCAGAGAAACTAAACAAATAGAGTTGGATAGTGGGTGTACAATACATGTATTATCTTTGGTACTTAAGTCAGCAACTGTTGGGACAGGAGAATATTATGATGGGAAAATGTTGGGCATGCCGTGACCTTTTAACACACCACTAGCTCCAAGCCTGTTGGAACAGGAAAGTTGTACCCAGGGTGTAATTTCTCCCATGGGGCCCAGGATTAACCTGTCACCTCCCTTTTCAGGACTGCCTTGATGGTGGGCTGTGAGAATGGTTGCAAGGATGCAGTGGCGGTCCTACTAAATTCTGGTGCTGATGTTACCTTGACGGATGACTATGGTCACAAGAGTTTGCATTATGCTCAACTCTCCAAAGACCCAGAGCTGCTGGCTTTGGCTCGGGCTGCAACGGAGAAGAAAGTGAAAGGTGAGATTATTGATGCACCTACAGACTGTGGGTATGGAGCGCTGGTGGCATTTGTGTTAGGACAGCATTCAGTTTGTGTTCTGGAAATAACAGCTGTGATGTGAACTGGCAGACTGCCTGATGTCCTTTTCTTTGTTTTGCATCTCCT